>NW_027493839.1:0-33297 GCF_021521415.1 Bidens hawaiensis
GAGCTGGTGCAATGAAACTATGACACGTGGAAAAAGCAAGCTGGCAACAGCTGTTGACAGGACGGGCGCCGTAAAATCCGCACCCACAGCGCCCAAAAAATTGCGCCCACGCGCCTGAAAAAGCGTCTGGAATGACCAGGTACTGTCACGTCGCCATAACTTCCTGCACGTCCTGAAACTGTCAGAAGAAACCGTCGGACGACGTTTCAACAGTTTGGACTGTTCTTATCCTTTCACCAACTTTTCGAATTTCAAAAAGATTCAAAAGTAAGCGGGACTATACCCCTTACCTTGGCAACCAAGTAACTATAAGACAGGTGCGAGTACAGTGTTAAGGCAAAACCCTTCACATACTTAGCACCTGCAGGGAATTGAAGCCAAGAATACCTCGGCAACCAAGTAACCATAAGACGGGTGCGGGTACAGTGTCAAGGCAAAACCCTTCACATACTTAGCACCCGCAGGGAATTGAAGCCAGGAATACCTTGGAAGTAAAGTAACTATAAGACGAGTGCTGGTACAGTGTCAAGGCGAAACCCTTCACATACCTAGCACTCCGCAGGGAATTGAAACCAAGAAGGATCTTCTGGGTCATGCTTGCGGAAACGGGAATAACATCCCCGCATAGCGGGAACGTCGAGAGCTAGATTGTTTGAAGCTCCAAGATGGAATTGGTTGTTTAAACATAATTGATCACTATGTTCAAAACTACCAAAACCTCATAGAGAATCTACACAAGTGGAACTCAACGCTCCTGACTTGCGAGGAGGTTACACTCCTACCTGCATCATACCCAAAGATCAAGCAGAAAAGTCGGGAATTTCTGCGTGACATTAGGACTCCCGCGGGAAGAATCCCCATGGAAAACCTTAAAACTAAAACCTTTTTCAAAACCCTTCGCTTAAGTCCAAAAGTTCACCTCACTTATTAACAACTCATGAGAAGAACATTGGACTGGGGGGACTTGAAGAGGTAGGTCCCAGCAGAGCCCAGTTGGACCCGCAAGACTCACCTTGAAGAGGGACGTCTGCGTAGAAACCAACTGGATCCGCAGGACCCACCATGCTCAGAGACGTGACGTCCTTACGCGCAGTACGCAAGCTGTTCCCGCAGGAAAAGCCTCCCAATGGTGAAGTACCCCGCCTGTTCCCGCAGCTGCGGATACAAGCCATCAGGGAAGGCTACCCGCGCAGCAAGGCTATACGCACAAGGCACTTAACTCTTAAATAATTCAGTAATGTCACCTGAAGGAGTGAGCAAGCCGGGAACACTCCCGCACAAAGCCGGGAAAACTCCCGCCCAAATGAGCCAGTCCGTACGATACTGGAGGATCTTTTGTACTGTACCTGACGAGGTATGGACAAAAGATCTGACCAAGGATACAACAGCTCACTGACAACAGTATGACGAGCAGCATGCTCTTGTACTGTATGTCACTATTAGCCGCTGCCTTCTCACCAACCTGTCGGAGGACGTACATAGCCTGCAGTTGGTGGAACAGGAATAGTACACAGCCGGCCTGGTCACTATCAGCCGCTGCCTACCCACCAACCACCAGCATGGCATGTGCGTAGCCCACAGTTAGCAGAACAGGAACACTATTCAGCCGGCTGTACCTGCTTGGAAACCTACCTTCGGCTATAAATACTCCCAACACCTTGGAATGGTATGGACACATTACATTATCTTATATTACCTGATATCTGCTCTAGTTATTCTCTTAATATACACTTATATTCAAGAGCAATCTAGTCTGATTCTCACGCCGGAGGGTGGTCACAAGGAGGTACCCCCCCCCCCTTCTCAGTGACGAGCTCACGGTGTCTGTTTGGCAGGTTATCAGAAGAACCATCTTTGCCGGACTTAACCCTAGTGGGAAACATCTATTTAACTCCCAGATTATCCATAATCTGCCCGGAGTCTATTAGTGTTTCTTTAATAGCAAAAGAAATTAAATAAATAGTCTTCTTCTTAACTGAAGGCCGGGAAAGTAATTAACTTCAAAAATGCGTGAAACAACTTTATTTATCATTGTTTTATTCTTGATATTTTTTTTGTAGTTAAAATCATCTTTTATATGTAGTTAAAGAAAAAAAATGTCATAAAATAAGATTATTATAATTCCTTTAGTAATGCTTAAGTACGTAATTATCCACTATTGAATTATAAAATATATGAAATCAAGAGAATAACAAACATATTAAAATTATATTTAGAGCCAGCAATGAAAATTGGCCACCAGAGACGCCAACAAAACCGATTCGGCGTCTTGCAATATTTAATAATATTCAAATAATTAACATAAAATTTGATTTATTGAACTATATATGTATAATTCGTAATTGTATCGGAATAACAAAGACGATATATTAAATTAATAATTTATCTTTTGGATTACATCGAAACAGAATGCAAGCGGGCAACAAGCTGCGCCGCTACCCCCTTTAAATTATTAATTTATATATATATATAATATATATATATATATAAACGAGTGCAGTCCAACTCGTTTAAACGAGTGCAGTCCAACCCTTTAAATTATTAATTTATATAATATATATATATATATATTAAAAAAAACAATACCAACTTACCTTATGGCGTGCAGTCCAACTCGATAAGCAAGTCGTGCTGATAACGTGTTATTAAACAAGTCTAATAGCCAAACAATAAGAGATAGACATGAAGGGAGAAATGTAGAGGGATTTCATTAATATGTGTGTCATACAATGAGATACAATTTGATGTATATACGATAGGAAAACTTGGGGAGTAAGCTAATCTATATTAGGCGTTGATAACCATAATATTAATATATTTATAACAATTTTAAACTAATTTTTTTTAAAAGGAAAAAAAGATAGAACCCAAATTTAACATCTACACCAACTACATAAATGACCTAAGTCACATCTACACCAATTACATAAACACATAAGAAATAACTTATCCAAACTACATGTTTGTAATATATATATATAATACATGATTACGCGTTTGTAATTTCTTTATATTTAGGAAATTACATACACAAACCAATAAGAAATAACTTACACAAACTACGCAAATTACCAAAATTACACAAATGACAAAAACTATACAAACTACTGAAATTACCCATAATACGAATTACACTTGGTACACAAATTACCCAAATTGCTACACATACAAATGATATAAATTACCCAAATAATATCAACACAATTACAACAAATTATATTAATTACCAAACCATGAAATACACAAAACCCGTAAATTACCTAAATTATAAAACTACACAAATTAGAAAAATTACCCCCCGATACACAATTACTCTCGGTACACAAATTATCCGAATTAGTACACAAATGACATAAATTACCCAAAATACATCTACACAAATTACACCAATTACCAAAAGAGTATTACATTAACTACTAAACTAAGAAATACATAAAATGACACGAGACCCCAAGTGAAAAAATGTATTAGATATACGAGTTATTGTAAACATATTTACATTTCTTGTGTTTTTTTCTTAAATTACATATATTGATTATTTTTAATGTTATAATTAATTGGAAAGAGAATATGAAAATAACAAGAGAAAGAAATAATAATTAATAGGAGATAGATTATGAAAATATTAAAATACTATAATGCCTTTTTTTTATCTTAATAACGTATGAATTATGTGAATAAATATATTCCACATATTCAATTCTAAAAGTTTTTAAAATTCAATATATTTTTTAAAATAAATCAATCCTATATATATGCGTTAGATTTTAGTCACATTATGAAATAAAAACATTGACAGTTATTCACATTTAGCCACATATGAAAAACTTTAATAATGAAAATAGTTACTAATTTTGGTCACAGAAGCTAATATAACAATCGGCAAATGGGTTGGGTTGGGTCGAAATGGGTCATGGGTCGGAACGGGTTAGGGTCGGAATTGGTTAACTAAAAAAAGGTTTGTTTTGGTTTGGGTTGGAACGGGTTCGGGTCAGAATAGGTCCGGGTCGAAATGGGTCAAGGTCGGAACGGGTCAAAACGGGTTTCGGATCAGGTTTTTTTTTTAAGGAACGAGGGCAAATGCGGAAACGTTTTGTTTTTTCTTAATTTTTTGTTTTTGATTTAATATTTTGAGTTATTATTTTTTATTAATTTTTTTAAATTTTTTTGGAGAGGTTTTATTGTTAATAAAAACCCCTCCAAAAAATATTCAAAACAATTAATAAAAAAATCATAACTCAAAATAAATCAAAAATGAAAAATGTAAAAAAACCAAAACGCTTCCTCCGTTTTCCTTGTTCTTCTAAAAAAAAAAAACAAAACCCGAGAAATTTACTGAAACCGAAAGTCGACGAAAACGAAACATAAGCCAAAACTGAACCGAATTGATCGAAATCGAAAAAATCGATCAAAACGAAACTAAACCGAAGAGAAATAAAACTGAAAAAGCAGACCACAACGAAACAAAAGTCTGAAAACGAATCCGAAACCGACCAAAAGCAAAAAAAAAGAAACCGAAACCCAACCCGTCCAGTGCTCCGAAACCGACCAAAAAGAAACAAAGGAAACCAAAACGCAACCCTTCCAGTGCGAAAACTCGTGTCGACTCGAAACCTAAACCGAACTCGTTCCAATCCAAAACCCGTTTCAACCCGACCTTGCCACTTTTCCTTAAGACACTAACCCAAATCGACCCATTTCTTTAAATTTGTCGACCCATTTTGACCCGAAAATAAGAAGGTGGAATTTCAAGTGACCCATTTTGACCAATCTTATTAAAATCTATGACACAAACCAACCCATATGATTTTTAAAACAATCAAAATTGACCAATTTGAAATGGTTTGGGTCAAGATTGCCACCCCTAGTAGATTGTCTATTAACTTTTAGCGACATCACGAAAGAAATACTGTGGCAGTTAGTCACATTTGGCCATACTAGTCGAGTGTGGCTACTAGATGCCACACTTTTTTTTTTCTTAAAGTGTGGTTACATGCTTTATTTTTGGTCACATGAATACCATATCAAAAAAATATCGTGGCAGTTTATCACATTTGCCACATTCTCAAGTATGGCTAGTAAATGTCACTTTTTTTTTCTTAAAATGTGGCTAAAAGTTGTGCTATTGGTCACATGAATCAAAAATCAAACATATATATATCATGACCGTTGATCACATCTGGTCACACTTTCATAAGCATGACTAGTAATTGTCACATTTATGTATAAAAGTGTGGCTAAAGGTTTTAAACTGTTATACAACGGTCTCATATTTTCATAAAAATGTGGCTAAAAATTCTGGACTATTATACAATGATCACATAAGCAAACAAACTGTGTGGCTAAGAGTATATATATGATACAAGGTTTTGAAATGTTATTAATAACCTTTAGCCTCACTTTTAATCAAAAGGGCACTTTTAATCAAAAGTGTGCCAGACCGGCTATTGAAAAGTGTGGCCGTAGGCCTATTTTGACGTAGTGTTATGATCATCTCCTTTCTACCCACTTAAGGAAAAAAAAATAATAATCTATAATTTATATTGGTTCTAACTTCTAACTAGTGGCTGCAAGTACTTCCTATCATTTCTTATGAACTAAGTGGCAGCTGCTTCGAGACTTGTGGATAAATCTTTGGCTCTTGGTAATGCATTAGTTTGAGTAAGCAATAATACAAGTACAAACATATGATACCATCATTAATTATTAGCTTTATAAGACAAATAAGATATATTCAACATAGTTAATGAAAATTGATGCTAATTTGCGGATAAAGAATTCACTAATATGATGCCTTTAACTTACATTTATGCATGTATCTTTTTATTATGATACCTTTAATTATGAGAAACAATATTAAACTGCAGATTCATTTCTTGATCATTGACATTATATTGCATTTCATCAATTGTATTTAGACAATTTTTCTTTCTTTTTTTTTCATTATGTACTTACTAGTGATTACAACCATTTCTTATGCCTATAAACACCTAATGAAGTACTGAAGTTTGAGGAAGGAAATACTCATCTACTATCTAATCTAACAATCCTAATAAACAAAAATAATAAAAATAATGTGTCCTAATCACAATAATTCGTAGCTTTAACTTTCCTCCTATTTGTTCTTAAGACCATCCTATTCACAAACTAACTCAATCCAATCTGTATTATAAAACTAATTTTTCTCTCTTCCACCTACCTAACTCCCAACCCATCTAAACGCCACACTTTTCACACTCATTAACAACAATATACCTTTAATTTGAAATTATTTAAAAAAAAATCGGTAATAATTAATATTTATTTTATATTAGAAAGTATATTTTTAAACAAACTCGGTATTTTATAAAATTTATACCGGTGTGTTAAAAAAAAGATGAACAAGACTATGTTTTTTGATTTTTTTTAAACTTAAACATTAAAAGTTATTAGAAGAAATCAAGACTATAATTAAAACTAATTAGTGTGAAAAGATAAAGGAAAATAAACTAAAAGCAAGCCCATTCAAATGGTGACATGTGACAAACCCAAAGATTGTAAACTATTTTGGTGCACCAAACCATTTGCCATATATTCTTGCTTTTAATTTCTTTTAGTTCAAATTGTGGGACAAACATATATTGAGTTTGCCAATGAGAGTGGTCTAATCCATGCTATCCATGTGTCATGAATTTAATTTGGTTTAATTTGTGTAAACTAGGGTTGTTCATGAGCCGAGCTCGAGTCGAGCGCCAGGGTGGCTTCGAGCTCGGGGCTCGAAATTAGACGAGTAAAATCAGCTAGGTTTTAGAACTATTTGAAGTTAAACGAGCTTAAGATCGAGCCAACTGGGCCGAGCCTGGGTCGATTTTGGCTCAGTTAAAAAAATGACCCAACTCAGCTCAGGATGTTTCAAATCAAGTTTTTTTAGCTAGTTTTCTTTGAACTTTTATCGAGCGAGCCACGAGCCCGAGCTTCACCCCTCGAGCCTCAAGCTTCGCCCCTCGAGCCTCGAGCTTTTTGAACAGCCCTAGTCACTATAACCCATTAGTTCTAATCAAATATATTTAATTTAATTAATTCTGAAAATCGTGCTATCTAAAATTCAATTTTTGAATGCTTTCGATAACTTTCTCTCATCTTTTATATTGTGGTTATTTGCTTAAAATAATTTACTTAATTAGTTTAATTTGTATAACCTAATTAGTTCTAATCAAATATATTATAATTTAACTAGATTAGAGTCCGTGCTCCACACAGGTAAAAGATATAACAAAAATAAAAAAGTATTATATGTAATATGTAAATTCAGTTGTTTCATATAATAATTTTTATTTATGATCTTTTCTATTAAGTTTTTGATATATTATGTACTATACTTTTTAAGTTGAAAACCAAATCTTGATGTTTGATTTATTTAAAATAAACCATTCATACCAATATTTTTGTATTAAATATTGTGTATAAAAATGATATTTATAACAAAATGTTGTCAAAAATTTAAAAACTAAATTTACAAAGACTTAGGTCTTGTTGTAAAAGAAAATAAATAAAAAAAATTATATTTTAAAATAAATAGAGAAACGATGAACAATCTTAAATGGTTGTGCTAAAGAGATATGAGAAGACAATGTGATATTGCAAATTATGAAAATGTTAACAATTAAATATAATTTTGGTTTTATATTTTAAAAGAAATCACATTTATGTATGTTAAGTTAAAATATCAAACACAATTACCATTCTAGTGGAGCTGGTAAGCCCATTTGGTTTAATACATGAGGTATTGGGTTCGAAACCCGTATCAAACAATAATTTAATTTTTAAAATTTTATAAAGCCTTACGAGTCATGAGTTATAATAGAAAAAAAGGGTCATGGGTCATAATATAATAGGAAATAGTGACATGGCATCTACTTGGCATCCTATGTGAAGTGTCTAGTTAAATGTCATGTAGACAACTTGTGTTGCTTTAATAGTATAGTTAGATTAATTCTGAAAATCATGCTATCTAAAATTCAAATTTTGTATGTTTCTGATAACTCTCTCATATTTTATATTGTGGTTATTTTACTTAAAATTATTTACTTAATTATAGTAAGCATCAATCTACTACTATAATAAAAGAGTACTATTTTGTGCCACTTGTCACTCTCTCATCAATTCTCCTTTTTTTAAACCAAATTTCAATATATGTGTTGAAACTTATAATTTCGTGTCCCCAACTATCATACTTCTCTTAAAATTCAAAAGATAAATTAGCACGATAAATTAAAAACCATAAATTTAAAACTAAAATTACGTTAATCAGGTCAAAACATTTATCATACTTCTCTTAAAAATCCATTTATGTTTGTTTTGGAAAGTGACAATCCTGGTTTATTAGGGAACATGTTATTTAACACATAATATTTTTTAATATTAAACCTTTCCAAAATGTATAGATTGTTTTCTTTTTTTTATTGTTTAACTTGTTTATCCCTAAAAATTCGTTTTTTTATCCTGTCAAATCATTTCCTAAGCTTAATTACATGTAAATCCGAATTATTTGATTATATTGAAACTACAAATAATTATAGAGATTTAGATATATCAAATTATTAAATATTGTTACAACTTTCTAAAATATTCATTAATCACACTGGATTAGTATTATTAATTATGTTTATTCGCACGGATTCAAGTACTAAATACAAGTAGGTGAATAATAACAAAAAAACCCAATCTCTTTCACCATTGTTGGTAAGTATTATCTTAAATATTAATAATTTTTATTAAATTTATGCTACTACATTATTTTAAAAATGAGAAATTTTTAGTTGAACTATTTGTTCATCATATTTTCAAAACTAAAAAAGTTGTACATCGCTTTCGATATAAACTTCAGTTTAAATCGTTATCCACTGTTTTTATCCTTTATTTTGTGAGTCTTCTATTTGGTTCTAATCTCATATAACAATATTAACATATGAATCACTATCACATTCTTCACTGTTTTGCTACAACTAGACTGTTACAAAATTGTTAAATTTGCAAATAAACTTAATTCTTAGCATCTATGAATATATGATTAACAACTTTACCATACCTTTGTGTGATAGATTTGCTATAAATTAATGATTTGTCACCAATTTTTTCAACATCTTAGCAACTATAAATATGATATGACTATAAATTGTTTATAAGTTTGAATATCACTTTACCTTTTTTAGCCACAATTCTAGGATGTCTTAAATTTTATACCTTTAATTATTTTTTTTTCATATAAATGGTAATTTGTTAATTTTTTTATTTAGTATATTTGACTTTTATTGGCATCCGATGATCAAATTTGATGCCTATAATGAGTATTGAGTAGAGAGTTTCATGTAGTTATTTAAACTATTGTTCCTTTATAGTTTCATGTCTTTGATTAAACTATTGTTCCTAATATTTTTATGACTCTCTACAAATATGTGTTAATTTACTTTCTAGAGTTTAAACAAAGATTAATGTATATGAATTGACTTGGTCTTTATTTTAGTCTACTTTGTATTTTTTTTATCATCACTTATTTATAACCATCATTACTTATTTCTGATGTATTCTTGTCAATATAGATGTAATCGGAGTTGTTGTTAATTGTTGACCAATTGAGAACATAACAAAATCTATGGAGTTCAAACTAACAAGATGTATCTAAGGTTAAATGGTTTGAGGTTTATTTTTAGTTTCAATTTATGTTATATGTTAACTTTGTAAATGATGTATCCTGCTTACATGTTTTATAAAGCAACAAAGAATTGCGATTAACTCTACAGGGATCGTACGCGGTTGACATGTCAACTTATAATATGTCAAATTCTGATCGAGCCCCTGTAGTTGTTGTGTTACAATTTGGCTTATTCAATATTTATGAAGGTTTGATGCACTGACTTCTTCTTATTGATAATGTTACATTTAGATACTTTCAAAAATTATTATAAATTTGACTACTTTATTATTTTTGTTAATCAAGATAGTCCCTTTGTTTCCAATTCAATTAATGTTGGTAAGATGTACATCAATGAAGACATGCATGAAATTGACGAATTCAAGAAGACGTTTTGTTTTCATATATATTGCTTTCCAATCGTTTTTGTGTGTCTTATAATTTTTTAAACTTATTTTACATTTATATAATATTATTTGCTGTGTAATTTAAAATTTATTTTTTTCAATATAATTTTTTGTAAATTTATTTCACATTTATATAATATCTATATAAAAAATATTTACATTAGGTTGTGTAGTTTGCAGGCATACTTTTACAACAATGTCATACATTGCAAAAGTGCTTATTTTCTTCTATGTCGGTATGGACTTGTTGGATGCTGAATAATGGAGGTTGTTGATGGCAGGTAACCGTTATAAACTAGCTTTTTTTTTAACTGAAATTCTAGTTTTTTTTTTCAATTATTATTTTTAAAATTTTTCATTCTAGGAAAATCAATCTAGGCAACTATTATACTGCTTTTGTTGATTATGATTTGAAGAGTGGGGCCATATCGATTGCACTTGCATATAAGAAGGTAAACTCGGTAGAAAAATTAATAAACTTTAAAGAACCCGTATTTTCACACGGACAACTATACGTCGTCTTATCAAGAGTTACAAGCAGACATCGACTACAGATATTTATCTTTTGATAAAAGACGTATATTGACTAATACACCATAAATGCAGTGTACAAAGAAAATTTTACTTATTTATAATAAATTTGTGTAATGTCTGTTTTGTAATTCCTGTAATTTAAATATAAATTGTAATTATATTAACAATATATGAACAATGTATAGTTTGATTATATTTAGCTTAATGCTTAAAGTTTAAAATTTTCATCAATTCCCCGTGTATTACACAGGTCTCAAACTAGTTAATAATATATGTTATAATAGTGAGGTACTTGGTTAGAGCCCGTGTTTCACACAGGTGAAAAATATAATAAAAATAAAAAATTATCATATGTAATAAGTAAATTCAATTGTTTCATATAATAATTTTTATTTACGACTTTTTTTATTAAGTTTTTGATATATCATGCACTATAATTTTAAGTTGAAAACCAAATCTTGATGTTTGATTTATTTCAAACAAAGCATTCATACCGATATTGTTATATTAAATATTGTGTGTATAAAAATGATATTTATAAAAAAATGTTGTCAAAAATTTAAAAACTAAATTTACAAAGACTAAGGTTTCGTTATAAAAGAAAATAAATAAAAATATACTATATTTTAAAATAAAGAGAAAAACGATGAACAATCTTAAATGGTTGTGTTAAAAAAATATGAGAAGACCTTGCCATATTGTGAATTATGAAAATGTTAACAATTAAATATAATTTTGGTTTTATACTTGAAGGGAAATCACATTTATATATGTTAAGAGCATGTTTGGGATTGAGTTTAAAAAATGCTTATTGACTTATTGGTGTTTTTAAAAAGCCAATAAATTAAAATATGTTTGGCAATCACAAAAATCTTTCTTATTTTAGCCTTTTGAAAGTGTTAAAAAACAGATTTTCAAAAGCCCCAAATCCCGACTTTTCAAAATGGCTTTTTGAAAAAGCCAATAAGTATTTTTCAAACTCAATCCCAAACATGCACTAAGTCAAGACTTCAAACACAATTACCATTTAGTGGAGTTGATAAGTACATTTGGTTTGAAATATGAGGTATTGGGTTTAAAACCCGTATCACACAATAATATATTTTTCAAAATTTTATAAAGCCTTAAGAAACAGGGGTTATAATAGGAAAATGGGTCATGGGTCATCATATAATAGGAAATAGTGACATAGTTAAATGCCATGTGGACAACTTGTATTTCTTTAATAGCATAGTTAGATTGTAAACAAATATCGTTGATTTGATTTCAATAAAAAACTTAAAATAATTTAAAATTAAATTATATTCAACTTTTAAAATTTCTTCTTAATATAATAAATTAAAATTATATTAAAATAATCACATTTATCAATTCGATTAATTCCAAATATACCTTGCACCAATTTGTTTATATATTTTATTATTTGTATTATTAAACGGTTTTTTATTAGTTGTCATTTTTTTCATTCCGACATATTTGTGTAAAATAATTCCTTAAATTGGTGATTATAATATAAATCCATAAGGTATGTAATTAAAATAATATTAAATTTATTTTTTTTTAGAAAAATTACAAATTTTGTCCTTTTGAATATGCAAAATTATGGATTGGATCCTTTTCAAAAATGAGTTTCACTATTTATTCTTTATTTACATGTTTCGCATGATTTTGTCCTTTACACTAACAATCATCCAATACCCAGTTAAGTCTTAGGGGGTGTTTGGTAGAGGGATTTGATTGGGGAGAAATGGAATTAGAAATATTTCTTTTGTTTGTTTTCCACTTTTCATTTCTATTTCTCTTTCTATTTCTCTAAAACTAGAGAATTCCATTTCTCTTTAAAACAAAGAGAAATCCATTTCTCAGCAGCCTCCTCATAGCATGTCACCACCTCGTCTCCGGCCACCTCCTCGT
This sequence comes from Bidens hawaiensis, assembly GCF_021521415.1. Classification (NCBI taxonomy): domain Eukaryota; kingdom Viridiplantae; phylum Streptophyta; class Magnoliopsida; order Asterales; family Asteraceae; genus Bidens; species Bidens hawaiensis. Next base: position 12,526 of record NW_027493839.1, read on the forward strand.
CTCCGACCACCACCTCGTCTCCGGCCACCACCCCGTCTCCGGCCGCCACCCCGTCTCCAAGTCTGCAACCGCCACCTCGTCTCCAAGTCTGCAACCACCACCCCGTCTCCGCCGTTCGCAGTGGTGAACACAGAGATGGTAACCGGTTGTAGGTTGCAGGTGGTACGGGTGAACGGAGATTAGGGTTTCAAGTGGTGGTTCATGGTAGGTTAGGGTTTTCAGATGGTCGGGTGATTGTGGTCGCAGGTGGGTGACAGTGGTGGTGGAAATCGGCGGTGGTCGCAGGTGGCTTCTAATTATCATCATCATCATCGCCACCACAACCACCACCACAAAATCTCCAAAGAGGCAGTGATGACAGATCTGAGCCTCCTTTTTCTATATCTTATGTTCCAAAAATTTGAATCTTTTTAATTTCTTGTGTACTGTGGTTGAAGAAGGGGATTTGGTGGCGGCAGCCGGTGGTGGTGGGCTGTGGTTGAAGAAAGGGCTATGGTGGTGTGGGGCGGTGGTGGTGGGGCTGTGGTGGTGGTGCTGTGGTGGTGGTGGGGCTGCGGTGGTGAGTGGTGTCAGGTTGGGTGGAGGTGGGGTTGGGTATGGAAGAGTTCTCTGTTTATTTTCTCGTGTACCAAACAAGAGAAATGATTCTCATTCTCCATACAAATTCTCTTTCTCTACAATTCCATTTCCATTTCTATTTTTTCTCCTTTTCCATTCTCTGTACCAAACACCCCCTTAGTATTTGCCAAGCATGTGAGGGTAAAAAAGTAATTTCCAAACATTTATTATATTATATTATTATATATAAAATATTAATACTGTATTTAGAGGTTGTGGTTAGGACCATCATTTTCATCTTCATCAAATCATCTTTATCAAACATCTTCAACCCTCGCCCACTACACCACCACCACCTGCGACCTACCACGCCACCACCACCTACACCACCCCCCCCCCCCCTGCTTACACCACTACCACTTGGACCGCTATGTTCATCTCCATCATAACCCTTTTCTTCTCCTTTCACAATTGAACAACCTACCACCACTACCGACCCGGAAAACTGCTACTGTGGCTCATATTTTGTCTGACAACTTTTTTTAGTTTAGGTTTTAGTATGTTTAATAACCCTAAGGTACCAAAGTCACACATCATATAGGTAGTGGACGACGACGGTTTTTCCAGATCTAATGCCTAGCGAAATCGTGGAGGTGGACGCCGGTAGCTCTTAGAAGCTCGATTGAAGATTTGATTCCGCTGATTCGTAAGGATTTGAGTCTGAGAGGATGTGGAACAGTCCAGCCATTTGAGAACTTGCAGCGAAGATCTATGACATGAATGGTCTGAAGATGGCTTTCTTATTACGAGGGTTTCTAAGATGGTATTTGGTGAATGAGTGTGTTTGGTCAACCCTGATGTTTGGTAATCAAACAAATAAGCAAAAAAAAATAAAATTTTGAAGTTTCATAACCAATGCTCAACATTGGGTTCTGAATGTTCAGTTTCCATTATATGATTTTGAAATGAAATGAGTTTCATAATGCTTGGAAGATGGAATGATGAAGATCAAGGTGACTGAGGCACAAAACCTATAAAATATAATATTATTTATTATATAATAATAATAATAATAATAAAACAGAAATATTGAAAATTACTTTTTTACCCTCGTGTGCTTGGCATGTGACAAGAGTTAACTTGGTTTTTGGATGACCGTTAGTGTAAATGATAAAAATCGAGCGAACATACAAATAAATTAAAATTATATTAAAATAATCACATTTATCAATTCGATTAATTCCAAATATACCAAGCACCAATTTGTTTATATATTTTATTATTTGTATTATTAAACTGTTTTTTATTAGTTATTATTTTTTTCATTCCGACATATTTGTGTAAAATAATTCGTTAAATTGGTGATTATAATATAAATCCATAAGGTATGTAATTAAAATAATATTAAATTTATTTTTTTAGAAAAATTACAAATTTTGTCTTTTTGAATATGCAAAATTATGGATTGGATCCTTTTCAAAAATGAGTTTCACTATTTATTCTTTATTTACATGTTTCGCATGATTTTGTCCTTTACACTAACAATCATCCAATACCCAGTTAAGTCTTAGTATTTGTCAAGCATGTGAGGGTAAAAAAGTAATTTCCAACATTTATTATATTATATTATTATATATAAAATATTAATACTGTATTTAGAGGTTGTGGTTAGGACCATCATTTTCATCTTCATCAAATCATCTTTATCAAACATCTTCAACCCTCGCCCACTACACCACCACCACCTGCGACCTACCACGCCACCACCACCTACACCACCCCCCCCCCCCCTGCTTACACCACTACCACTTGGACCGCTATGTTCATCTCCATCATAACCCTTTTCTTCTCCTTTCACAATTGAACAACCTACCACCACTACCGACCCGGAAAACTGCTACTGTGGCTCATATTTTGTCTGACAACTTTTTTTAGTTTAGGTTTTAGTATGTTTAATAACCCTAAGGTACCAAAGTCACACATCATATAGGTAGTGGACGACGACGGTTTTTCCAGATCTAATGCCTAGCGAAATCGTGGAGGTGGACGCCGGTAGCTCTTAGAAGCTCGATTGAAGATTTGATTCCGCTGATTCGTAAGGATTTGAGTCTGAGAGGATGTGGAACAGTCCAGCCATTTGAGAACTTGCAGCGAAGATCTATGACATGAATGGTCTGAAGATGGCTTTCTTATTACGAGGGTTTCTAAGATGGTATTTGGTGAATGAGTGTGTTTGGTCAACCCTGATGTTTGGTAATCAAACAAATAAGCAAAAAAAAATAAAATTTTGAAGTTTCATAACCAATGCTCAACATTGGGTTCTGAATGTTCAGTTTCCATTATATGATTTTGAAATGAAATGAGTTTCATAATGCTTGGAAGATGGAATGATGAAGATCAAGGTGACTGAGGCACAAAACCTATAAAATATAATATTATTTATTATATAATAATAATAATAATAATAAAACAGAAATATTGAAAATTACTTTTTTACCCTCGTGTGCTTGGCATGTGACAAGAGTTAACTTGGTTTTTGGATGACCGTTAGTGTAAATGATAAAAATCGAGCGAACATACAAATAAATGATAAAGAATGAAACTCATTTTCGAAAAGGACCAAATCCATAATTTTGCATATTCAAAAGGACACAATTTGTAACTTTCTCCTTTTTTAATTATATTTTTCCACCCGTATATCATACGGATTCTAACCTAGTTTAACATTATATTCCTTCTTTTCGCTTATCATCATTTTAAAGGATTGTAAGAAAAGTATATTCTAATACCAACTGCTTTGCCGACTTATCTAGCCACTGTTTAACATCTTGTTTTAAGTAGAAGAAAAATACTTCTTTTATATACTTCATTATACACATACGGAGTAATTGTCAAGTAAAACTCATTATCGTTAATCCAGACAGAACATATATATCATTATTTACCATGGCTATATATTACATACCAATTTTTCTATATGAAAGAAAAAATATATATTTTTCAATGTTTACAACTCATAGAGTTCAGCACAAATCAAATACATCATGCACGTATTTTTTTTTATTTAAACATTTCTTCTAAGAAAAAACTAATTAAAATACAAAAACATTAACCAGATTAAAACTGATGGACAGATCCAAAGGCCTTAGTCATATGTCTCTCAGCTTGCTTTTGAGCAACCTCTTTCGTTTCGGCTACAACATTGCCATCTTCAACTGCTCAAATTCTCCACAAAGCGTGCAAAGTTCCATTGCTTTCTTAAAACTTTCAACATTTGGTGAAGGCGACAGATGAACCGCTTTCGTTTGTTAATGACTTCAATCTTTTGGCGACCTTCACTCTTTCGAGGCATCCTTATTTTTAGGTTATAATGTATTTTGATACAGATGTGAACCAACTCCGCACCATGGGGTAGCTGGTGCTTAGCAGAAGATCGAGCAGCTTCCTCGTTCTTTGATAAGTCCTTTGTAGCTTTAATTTGTTTCTCTTCTGCACGTTCTGAACATACTCAAGTGCATTAGCATTGTCTATCATATACGCAACCAGTTCAAGATCACTTATTCGACCATAACAACCCATGATTTTGAAAAGGCTTGAGGTGTTCATGGGGTAATGATCAGTATCAATACGGTTTCCGTACTTCCTTCTACTTTTGATAGGTGAAAACCAAAGCAACTACAAAAACGCATTACATTTCTCTATTAGCAATTGTTGTTACCGTTTATATTTAGGGATGACAAATAAACCCAAAATGAAATACTGAAGACACACATCATAGCCCTTTACAAGTACAACCTTAAGGTATGCTATCAGTTTTAGTTAAAAAAAAATTGTGCTGTGCAATCTACCTACATACTAAAAGACTATTTTGGGTGGATTCATGTCCCTTAACTAGGGTGTCCGCCTTACCATTGCTCACATGTTAAAAAAAAAGTGAACAATTTGGGTTGACTTGTTTGAAGGTTTGCCTATTTTGTAAGGTACCCCTAATTTCGTTTGATACAGTTTCTCATGAAATTACATTCTTGATTGATTAATGCAGAAAGCATATAGAGTTCATAACATTAGGATGTTAGGGTGAGCTTTTAAAACTTGCTTATTTGCTTCTTTGTTTGTTGAAAAACAAAAGATGTTTGGCAAAGCTTATCCAAAAACTTCAAATTAGAGCTTTTCAAATGTTACTTTTGCTTTTCAAAAAGCAAATAAACAAAAGCTCACCCAAACACAAATATATTTATAGGTTTGGGTTTTTCCTTTTCATTTTTTTTTTGGTACAAATCAACACTTACTTTAGTCTCTCTTTATGGTGGGTTAAATCCCTCCCTACAACATTTACCATATACATTATTTATAGGTTCTGCACATGCCCCATTGAATTGATCAACATTCTTTTGCTCGTCCAACCCTTTTGGAGACCTCTTGTTACAAAACAAAACAACTAACCACAAATATATTTTTTTAATAACTTAATGGTCATTTTCATCATTTAGTATGTTTTTTTTATCTAACTTTGGTTTAAATTGAAGACTCTATTCAAGTAAAGGCTTAAAGTTCTAGCCTTAGCTACCGGCCCATCGTGTGCTTAATCTTTCTGCAAAAAAAACGAAAAATACAAAAAATATAAATAAATTAAATTGTCAAAGAATAGACGCTATCTATTACGTAAATGATAAAAAAAATGCCAACAAGCTAGTGGTGGAGTGGTAAGGAAGAAACTTGGTGTTCCATATGACCTATCTTCGAATCCTGCCCACAACATTTAGTTTAGATGCACCAGGGTGATGATTGGAGACTAGACGAGTAGGTGGCTTTTACTAGTTGCATCCTTGAATTGAACGATTGTATCTCACCGCACTGTCATGCCTTCAGGCTAGTGTTCACGGACATTGGCCTTAGGTGAGGTTTTTTCCTGTATCGAAAGACGAGTGTGTTCTGATGCAGTAAACTTCGCCAATAGCCTATTTGAAAGATTCGTTGACCATTCAAAAAAATGATAAAATAAATACAAACCTCATAATTAATACTTTATGAGAAAATTCTCTTAATTATATGCATCTATTTGTTCAAAGTTTAAGAACTTATTAGTTATTAGCCACTTACTACAATATGTGACTTTATATCTAAAACATAATACAAATACTTAAATCAATAATTTTTTTATATCGTAAAATAAGTTAAAAAGTTACATAACTTACATATCACTAAAAGTACCATATTCAGTTGAATCAATTCCATCTGTAGGTATTTTACATATCACTTGAGGGCACATGGCTTGTGGACATGAAAGTTGACTAAATAGACTTGAAACTGTTTCGTTATGCTCTTTGTTTGTTGAAAAACAAAAGATGTTTGGCAAAGCTTATCCAAAAACTTCAAATTAGAGCTTTTCAAATGTTACTTTTGCTTTTCAAAAAGCAAATAAACAAAAGCTCACCCAAACACAAGAGCATAACGAAACAGTTTCAAGTCTATTTAGTCAACTTTCATGTCCACAAGCCATGTGCCCTCAAGTGATATGTAAAATACCTACAGATGGAATTGATTCAACTGAATATGGTACTTTTAGTGATATGTAAGTTATGTAACTTTTTAACTTATTTTACGATATAAAAAAATTATTGATTTAAGTATTTGTATTATGTTTTAGATATAAAGTCACATATTGTAGTAAGTGGCTAATAACTAATAAGTTCTTAAACTTTGAACAAATAGATGCATATAATTAAGAGAATTTTCTCATAAAGTATTAATTATGAGGTTTGTATTTATTTTATCATTTTTTTGAATGGTCAACGAATCTTTCAAATAGGCTATTGGCGAAGTTTACTGCATCAGAACACACTCGTCTTTCGATACAGGAAAAAACCTCACCTAAGGCCAATGTCCGTGAACACTAGCCTGAAGGCATGACAGTGCGGTGAGATACAATCGTTCAATTCAAGGATGCAACTAGTAAAAGCCACCTACTCGTCTAGTCTCCAATCATCACCCTGGTGCATCTAAACTAAATGTTGTGGGCAGGATTCGAAGATAGGTCATATGGAACACCAAGTTTCTTCCTTACCACTCCACCACTAGCTTGTTGGCATTTTTTTTATCATTTACGTAATAGATAGCGTCTATTCTTTGACAATTTAATTTATTTATATTTTTTGTATTTTTCGTTTTTTTTGCAGAAAGATTAAGCACACGATGGGCCGGTAGCTAAGGCTAGAACTTTAAGCCTTTACTTGAATAGAGTCTTCAATTTAAACCAAAGTTAGATAAAAAAAAACATACTAAATGATGAAAATGATCATTAAGTTATTAAAAAAATATATTTGTGGTTAGTTGTTTTGTTTTGTAACAAGAGGTCTCCAAAAGGGTTGGACGAGCAAAAGAATGTTGATCAATTCAATGGGGCATGTGCAGAACCTATAAATAATGTATATGGTAAATGTTGTAGGGAGGGATTTAACCCACCATAAAGAGAGACTAAAGTAAGTGTTGATTTGTACCAAAAAAAAAATGAAAAGGAAAAACCCAAACATAACGTAAAATGTCACCATATAAAATTATAAAGTCCTAACAGAAAAAGGTTTTCATAATTTAAGGAAAGATTCATTAACTTTGGTCCATTCAAAATAGAATTTCCTACTGCAAATACAAGGCTAAAAGTGTGTTTTATCATCTATGTGACATACTAATCCTACATCAGCCAAAATTTTTTGTTCCTTTCATCCGCGTAAAATTTGATTTTCATAAAACTGGGTCCTACTCTTACCTATTTAAATATTCCGGTGGCAACATGACAAATTAATTCCATCTATATCTATAATATACATAAACGAAAACTCAAAAATCCTACGTGTCGTGATGTGGTCGCTCCCTCTTTTTATGGAAGCCACCAGATTTCTTGATTTTTAAATGGAGGTCTCTCATTGATTTAACCTAAATTAATGGGTATGGGTTTTACCAAAACCAGATAGCTCTTAAACGGGTTATAAAATCACATTAAATTAAAAATTAATCTTACCAATTATTTGATATGAAAATCCTACAAAATAGGAATACACTAAAATTTAATATCCAATTTAAAAAAAAGATATTATTTATAATTAATAAGCAATTTTATAGTAAAAAATATAAGTGGTTCATGGGTCACCAAATCCAGATAGCTTTTAAACGAGTTATAGCATATCATTTATTTATAAACCCTTTCATCATCAAACCCTAAGAATATTATTAACTTTCTTACAATAAAGAAAATTAATATCCAAAAAATAAATATTAAAAAACGAAAAATGAAAAACAACCATTCTCTCAAGCCATCAGATTACTTTATTTGTAAATGAAGGCTTCTCACGCATTTGACCCGAATTCACGGGTAAAGGTCTCATCAAACCCAGATACCTCTTAAACGGATTATAACATCTCATTATTATAATAGGAAGTATACTTTTTGTAGGAAGGATAAGAAGTAATCTTGTCCATTGATTTTGAATATGGAGGGTTGAGATTAGTTTAGGGGGAAATAAAGTGTGAACACAAGGTAAAGGGTATAAAAGGAATAACACATTTGTTAACTTTCTCTCTCCACATGCAAGGCACATGCCAAATTCCCCCATCATTTTAAAATGTTCATAACTTTTTTTTACGACGTTTTTATTGAAAAACAAATTCACCATAATAACGAGTGGTTTTTTATCTTTTATACGAGTACCATATTGTAATATAAAAAAAAAATTAGTGGGTTTTTTACAAATTGTGTTTTACCGAATTGTGTTTTACAAAATTTTGTTATACAATAGTATTTTTCATTGTGTTTTTTCCATTGTGTTATTTACATTGTGTCATACAATTGTGTTTTTTATTATTTTTTATCATTGTGTTTTTTTTTTCATAGTGTATTTTTTCATTCTGTTTTTTCCATTGTGTTTTTTCGGACTTTTCCGTTAAGGTGGTGGCGGTGGGTGATGGTTGTGGTGGCGGTGGGCGGTGGAGTGGTGGTGGTTGTAAGAGATGAGTGAAGATGTAATTGGGTTTTATGTAAATGGGTTTTTGAAATTAATTTAAGTGAGTTTTGATATTAAAGTGTTAGACTAAAATACCTTCATTCCTAGCCTTCTTAGGAAAATCAAACTTTTTATTTGAACCTATATGAAAATCATATAAAATAGGAATATACTAAAAATTAATATCTTGTTTTATTTTTTAAAAAAATATTATTTATAATTAAGAAACAATTTTATAATAAAGAAAATAAACGGGTAATGGGTATCACCAAACCCAGGTAGCTTTAAAACCGGATTATAACATATCATTTGTTTGTGCAACCATTTCATCATTAAACCTCAAGTATATTAATTATTAACTTTCTTACAATAAATAAAATTAAAATCCAAATATGCATATATAAATATTAAAAACGAATAATGTAAAACAACCCTCGTAATACGGGGGATAAAATCTAGTTTATTAATATAAAAACATATTATATTTGATTTCTATGAACTTGTCATGCTGAAGGAATGTATTATTATTATTTTAAGAAAGAAAGACTATATTTGCTAAAGCGGTGCTAAGTATGCAGGTCATGAGGGTTCGCGCGAGGTCATGGAAGTTCGGATGATGGGTCAAAAAATGTTCTAAGTTAAATAAGTTTGGATAAAAAAAGGGTTTATGATTAAAATGAGTTGGGTTTGTTTTATAAAAACTTTCAATTTGGTCTTTAAGTTGTTATATATAAATCACCTTCATTTCTTAAACAAGCCGATTTTAACACTTGAATTTTGTGTTATTATAGAGACAATGCGTGTTGAAGATCCTAACGAATTTACACAAATCATATATCTTGAAAGCAACATTAGATATCAACTTTTTATAACAAGAATTACAGAAAGAAAATACAATTAATTTCAGTGAACAGAATTTTCATTTGTCGTGTGTTTTGTACTGAAAATAAATAAGAGTGAAGGACACTCAATATCCATGGTATGTTTGTTTTTAAAAGAACCAATTTTTACTCTTGGTCAGTTAGTTATATCTAGAATTATATAGAGTTAAAAGCTGAAACAATCTAAAATTATTAATATTAAAAAAAAAGTAATGCTAGCAATTGAACATTAAATGTTGTATAGAATAATGTATTTATAGATTTGTGAATGGTAACTTTATTTTATTTATGCAATACGAAATTTAATGTTATAAGTATTTGCTTCACATTTATTCATAACTATTGAGTACATGTAATACACTATTATCTAACATAGTTAATATTTAGTGCAATTAAATTTGTTATGGTAGCTTCACATTTTAATAAATGAAATTTAAATTTACGAACTTGAATCCTCTGGGTTGTTCGCCTCCATTGATTTTCATATACTTATATAATATATAATAATATTTTTAATAACCTAAATAATATTATTAAATTATCAAGCTATATAATTTTAATTAACGAAATATATTGTTTTATAAATTAAGAAAGTCTACTCCTAAACTTGTAAAATGTACGAAATTTTGTTCAAGAATTCACAACAATAAAAAATTTGTATTTTATAAATAGTCTAAAACTTGCTAAACATCATGTGTAGCTAAATCAATCATAATTTTAACATAAACGATTGTTTTCTTTGATTTTGATTCGACACTTATGTGAAACATTTATGTGATCCGTTTATCGAAGGCTTGTTTGCGTGACTGTTAATCTAAAACCTGGAGCATATATGATATATGTTAGATTGTTAGTAAATTTGATCAACATATTCATTTGTCTAATATTAATTCACTTTTTAATACCTAATCAGAAGTTAATTTTTGATATAGTGAAATAATAATATTTTGGATATATTTTAGACTTCAAGGAATTCTTCTACTTAGAGTTTAATATATTCTGAATATTTTTTTTTACTCTTAAAGAAACTTGTAATATATTTTGGTTTGGGTGCTATAAAAATGAAAGAAATAAAAAAGAACAAGAACGAAAAAAATTAAAAAAAGCCGGTTGTGGTTGCTATTTTTGCAATCTTAACAAAATTGGTTATTAAACATGAGACTTGACCAAATGACGTCATTAATTTTGTTACCTTTTTGAATGCTATGAGCAATCAACATGTTATATTCTTTTTCTCTTAGTTGATTAGCCATATGTGTGTAATGTGAGATTAGTAGCGTCAAACCTAACATTTAAAATGGACAAAACAAGTAGAAAACGTTAAATCCCCAATAATTTAAATCTACCAAATACTGAACCATAAAAGATATATTTCATTATAAATTATTCTTCAATTGTTTGCGCTCTATGCCATAGCATGCATGTAGTAAAACAAAATTCCCAAAATGTTCAAGAAAAAGTATCTAATATTGATTTACTTCATTTCAACATAGGTAAATATGTTACATTAACATAAACAAAATCAATGGATACATGTCCACAAAAATACTAAAACTAAAAATTTCCCGATCTGTACTTTTGAAAACAAGCTCTCATTTCGAAACATGTTAAGAATAACTATGAGGCAAAAAGGATTAGGTAAAACATAAATAAAGTGCTTACATAGTCCAGACGTAGGTAAAACATAAATAAAGTGCTTACATAGTCCAGACGTAGACTAAATAAGAATGTTGTCTTTGGTAGCTGATTCTAGATGAGAGAGATATATAAGGTTGCGGCGGCTACTTGATTACAATATAAATGGAGATTCATTCGTTTATATAGAAAGCTCGTGTAAGCCTAATCTAATTTTTTCTATAACCATCCCCTACGGCCCACTTTCATGAAAAGACAATATATTGGTTTGGGCCAAAATATTTAGCCTCAAATTCCCCAAAAAATTACATAAATTAATGCGTGCGCACACACACACACTAGCATTGGATGTCACACTCCGACCTATGACGGAATGTCACACCCCAATCTAAGGCGGAAATGTCAGGGTGCGAATCGTGGTTCACAACTCACAAGTTACTATCATGCAATATAAAATATGACAATATTTAATTAATTAATTTATTTCAAAATTCAAATAAAGAGCACAAGTTTTAAGATATGACAATAATAATCCAAAGTAAAATAAAATGCAAATATTCATTGTTTTAATATATAATGATCTCTCTATGTGTCCTTCACCTTAGCTTCAAATAAACTAACAACCTGCATATGCGTATAAAATGACAGAGATTTGTCAACAACACATGCTGAGTGAGATAATCACCATTTTTACACTAAAAATAATATGTAATAAATGATAGATAATAACTTCGCAAACAAAATAATGTGAGTAATAATCAATCCAAGCGTAAGCAAATAGTGTGTCAGTTGACCATACCTCACAAACACGGGCTATGGCTACTATGACTGCATATAACTGTGATTGTCGGTTTACCATCGCCAAGCGGATCGGGCTTTGGTTACTAAGACGACGTATGATCATACTGACATGCTAGACTTATGATGGACCTCTCCGAATATGATAGAATGTAAGCACATAAACAAGTAACGAATAACATTCGATTGAATACACACAATAATTCGTTTGCTAGTTTTGTATGTAATATAAAAGTAAGTGTTAGTATTAGTACTAGTACGCATATGTCCCCAAAACGTTTAAAAAAAGTAAAATATAGGGGAATGATAAATCTCACTTTATTGCGTAAGCGAGTGAATAAGAATAAAAACACGATTAACAGAACGAACCGTCATTTAATGTGCTGATTGAGATAAACCAAACAGACCTGAAACTTAGAGAAAATAAACTATGATTAAAACCGATAAAATAGCCGCTGGAATTGATCCAAACGGATGTCTAGAACTCTGGTTATGAGATATTTAACGTTTAAGCGAGCTGGTACTGACCAGAATCCGAAAAGCGAGTAAGAAGTCGGGTTTTGGTCACTAGCATAAAATCTCGAGATAAAACTAAAAGTCTTCTAGACCGAAAGCTAATTCCGATCAAAAGATATAATAATTGAAAAATCATTAAATTTAACTTTTATGCCCCTATACGGGTCGGAAAGCAATTGACCACCGGAACTCCCTCAATAAATGAAATTGATAGAGGGATTTTGTTAAGTGGATGAAAATACACAAAAAACAGAAGACAACTTACCCGAACGATGAATGAAACAAGAGATAATCGAGGTCAAAGGGTCTTGAAGCCTGAAAGTCAACATAGGCTTGAAGAACTTGAAGAATTGAAGAAACCGGCAATGGAGAAAGGGAATTTTGTGGATTACATAGATGGTGGCTGGTATTGAAGTAATAATTTAGAGTTTTATGATATGCCTTGTTTAAATATTAAGGGTTAAGGCTTGTTTATTAGGAAATAGCTCGTTTAGGAAACCAAATAATCAATTAATGACAAAATTGAAACAATTAACAATCAAAATTCATTTTTAATATTTAAGTTAAGTAATTGGACATGTTATAATATTATATAACTTATCTTGGGGCATAAGTTTTGGGATTTGAGTCAAAAATAGTCCCTGAAGTTTCAAAAATGCATTTTTTTAGCAATTTTAAGTAATTTTAAGAGTTTTTAGGGGACTATTTGGCATGATTGAAAGTTATGAAATTATAAAATAATTTAACCAAGTTAAATACCAATGAATACAAGTTTTAAGTAGTTCAAAAGATCCAAATTACATTCCCGAATCGGTTTAAACATAAACGAATACAAATACGAAAAACCGAGATGTTACATGGAACATGCCGGGACGTAACGTATGATTGCTCATAAGCTCGAGACGTTATTTATAAGGAGAAAATAATTATTATTTATTTCGTAATATTTAAGTACACATTGTTCAAAACAAACCAAACAAAAAAAAATCCAAGATTAAACAAAACATAGAAACTGTCTGATTGATAATAACCTAAAGGTAAATATTAAATTCTTCATACTTCCAATCATCTAATATAAGAACAACCTGTAACATGCATAAAAATAATATATTTTATCAACATAATGTTGAGTGAGAAAAACCATATTTGACGTTATGATATAACAAAATTCACAATTCTATGCGGATGCGATAAATATAACATTTAAAAGCAATATGCAACAATTAAAGTCCGTTCAATATGACAATCGTCAAACTACTAAGACAAGGCGTATGATCATACTAATGAGGATGAGGATGAGGCCACCATAACAATAAATAAACACATAATCAGTCAAGCATATAACCATTAAACGAGTAAGTACACGTAAGCACACATATGAATTATGGTTTAGGACTTAATTGTGTAAATAAATGAGGTGTGGTACACATGTTACCCCTAAAATGTGTCACACCCTAACCTAAGACGGAATATGTCGGGGCGCAACATAATTGTATCATAGCTCAAAAGACACTAAAGTATTACACGTGTCAATATCTAAATTATTCATTTCATATATCAAGTACACAAAGCACAACATTGTCTCAAAAGAAATAAACATTACAAATGAAAAATAAATAATTTCATCTTAAAGTCTTTATCCGTCATGCAACCTAAAGTCCAACTATTCTTTAACTCGTTTTCTTCATCTAATATACATGCGCCATGCGTGAAAATACATAGTTTGTCAACATAAAGTTGAGCAAGTAATCATGGTTTTTGAATACATATAATATTAAAATGACAATTCCTTGCGATAAATATGAACTACTACAACTAGCATAACTATAAATATAAAAATTTGTCTTTTCACTCGAATCACATAGATAGCGAGCTACTCCGACGGCGTATGATCATACTAATGAGGATGAGGATGTGGATGAGATACCAACTACCATAACTTAAAAGTAAATACATAATCACATTCGCACGTATAACCAATTGAGCAATATCATATAAACGCAAATAATGGAATTATAGTGTGAAATAAAATAATTGAGTTTGTGAACGCATAACGTCCCCAAAATATAAAACGATAAAAAGGGAGATGTGAATTACTTACATTAAATAAGTAAAGGTGGTAACGAGAAGACGGGTAAAGCGGCTAGTTAGTTCCACGGGGAGCCTTTAAGATATGTCCTAACTTTAATGTGTAAAATAAAATAAATATCTAACCGAACTAAACAAACAATAAATTACATGATGGGTTTATAACACAGATTTAGGATCGATCAAGCATTTATTTTATAATAACATTATAAAGTGAGTTAAAACGCAAATAATTTAATTATATCTATTTTAAAAATCAATAATCGCTAATCTAATATTATATGTATACATATATTAACGAGAACTTGTCTTGGTGAACGGTTCTTTTAGATGAAGAAAAACTATTTATTTATAACAGTTATATTGGGTTAGGTTGAAAAATATATGTATATATTTTATAATAATGTAAAAATACATATACAACTACATACATACATACATACATCATACATACATACATACATACATACATATATATATATATATATATGTATATGTATATATATATACGGAAAAGCTTATGTGAAAAATTATTTTAAAAGTTTGACGATGTCCTGCTCGTTTAAACGGCTACAATAGTATTAGTTTTAATATGTAATGTGTAAAAGATAATATTAATAATAATAATACCTAAATAAATAAATAAATAAAAATGTAAAAACAATAACAAATTAAATAAACCGGGCCTAGGGGAATCGAACTCGCGCCCCAGGCCGGTTTGAGGTGTTAATGTCACTGTATCAACCAGCTGCACTACCCAACAGTTTAGTTGTGAAAGAAATCAGATTGCTTAAATAACAATGCTTCAATGGAACCCCCAAATCACATATAAACCCTAAATCAATATTCGTCCAATTGATTGGGTTAACCCCTTTATCAACTGAAATTGATAAAGGGGTTTCGTTTAATGGCCGATTTCGAATAAGGATAATATAATACTTACCGGTATCAAGCAAGGATTGAAGGAGATTGGTGAGTTAGGGTTTCGGCTAGAACACGATGATTATACAAGGCTAGGGGCTGCTTCTGCAATCAAATTGGGTTAGGGTTTTGTGTCGTGAGGCTAAGATGAATGTGTTGTACCGTTTAATTGAGTTTTAATCGAGTTTATATAGTGTAAATAGGTCAGAGGAAACCGCGGGTTTGATTGAAAATGTTAGCTGTCAATTCGTTGTAGTTTTCTACAATTAGAGTGTCGGTAGAGTCTTATTTTAGTGGAGAATTCATCTTGTGAAATCAATTTCGTGATTTATGGCGAAAAATCCGAGTAACCATAGATGGGGAATGGAGTTTCAGCAGAGCTTAGGAGAGAGGAAGGAGAAGGAAGGAAAGTTTAATTTTATTTGCAATCTGGTCCCTGAGCTTTGGGGTGGGTGCATAATGGGATTAAAGTTTAGCTAGGGGTTGTTTTGGCATATAGATGATAGTTAGATTAATATATAAATATATATAACCGAAACTAATTCGAGCGTGTAAATAAATAATCAATGACCGAAAGGACTAATAAATTATGATTTTATTATTAGTCCGGATAATAATAAAGTTTTAAATGGGCTGTGTTTTCGAATCCAAAATTTAACGAATGTTACAGTATTCACATCTTTTTTGAAAATTTCGTCCCGAAATTAGAATACAAGGAAAAAAAATTAAAAAAAATAAGAATAAACCCAAATTACTAAATTATTTCCTTAATAAAAAGAAACAACACAGACGTTCGAGTGACTCGGAAAACGCTACAAATGGGTAATATGACAAGTCCATTTATATATAGGATGTACCAGCGGCGTATCCACCATGACCTTATCATATTATATATCATTTGTACCGTTGCCCTATAGTCCTTCAGTTCTAAGTTGTTCGCACACCAACGTGCCCACCATGACTTCCATGCGAGGGTTTCGGTAATTATGCGTGCACTCATAATTACTTATTTCGTCGCATGGCCCGCATGGTTCGTTCCGTTGGGTGGGTTAAAAATCATATATACACGTTTAAGAAAAATCATTTTTTTAAAATAAAAATAAAATTCAGAATAAAGGCGAAACAAACTTTACGACCTTTGAAAAATAAAGAAAAAAACCCTTGAAGTCAAACATCAAGATAACTAGTGCAACAAAAAAATGATGGAACAAGCTTAAATATCAAAATTCTTATAGTTAATGTATATCGAGATGGAACGTTTGAAAGACATAACAAGTTGTCGGGTATTAAAACAACCAAAAATAAAAACTCTTTTTATAGTAAATGAAAATAATCATCACAATAGTTAGGTCGAATATACGAAACATTAGGGGTCATGAGAGACCAAAATTTGCGTAAACATATAATAACCCCAAGGAACTAACAAAATTAGAGAAATAATGACGCAATGTTGTTAGTTGTGTTATTCCCGAAGAAGTTTAACCGTTACGGGGAGGGTGTAAGTTTATGACGCTCATATTGAGATAATGTTAAATTCTAAATGAGAATATAAAATCAATAAAATAAAATGCGTGCATAGGGCTCCTATTAGATAGCTATGCCTTAACCAAGTACACAGCCTCAATTCAAAAGTGACCGGTCATAGGCAGCCAGATTACGGT
Source organism: Bidens hawaiensis (assembly GCF_021521415.1). Taxonomy (NCBI): domain Eukaryota; kingdom Viridiplantae; phylum Streptophyta; class Magnoliopsida; order Asterales; family Asteraceae; genus Bidens; species Bidens hawaiensis. The sequence continues at coordinate 29,578 of NW_027493839.1, forward strand.
TCCTATTAGATAACCAGGTACATAGCCATGCACATGGTCCCGGTTTCCACTAACAATTACGTCTAAGGTCACCGGTCATAGGCCGTTTAAATTGAGTTGATCATGAGCAAAAATTACTATTCTAAAGATAGCTATAAGAAATGCGTGTCGTGCTTTATGAGGGGAGTAAGTGAAGATGGATATCAAATGTAAACTGTCAGGACCGAGAATCTGGTGCAAACCTTACAAGGTTGACAAGAACACACAGACTCAATAACCCAAAGGCCTATTGAATATCCCGGCGGAATCAGGATATCCAACGGATGGGAAAGAAGGTATGATATTATAAACACAAAACAATAAAAGATAGTCGATAAGAACACAATCACAGACAAAGATTCACTGTATTTAATATATCATTAATGGAACAGTGAAAGGAATGTTTAGGGTTTCGTGTAAGACGGCGGCGGCGGTACAAGGAAACAAATAGAATATTCGTTTTGAATGTTTCTCGTATTTCGTATGTCACGTCTGCCCTAAAATGGAAACCTAGGACCCTATTATAAACCCTGACATTCCTTCTAGAATCCCTAATCATTACATAATGAAAGACAAAACAAATACAAGTGTAAGAGTTTTTGAGCATGATTTGTCTCTTTCTCGAGCAGACTCAGTATGCAAGGTATGTTCGATGAGTGTCTTCGAGCATACTTTACTTAGAATATTTTACAGTGAAAATATTCTCCTCTAGCAAGCTTCATTCCTCTTGACCAATCCTTGCTTTGCTCGAACTAGTCCATCGAGCAAGCCCATTCTTCTTGATGTCTTCAATCCTGTTATGAGACTTATTCAGCATCTTTAGCATGCTCGGATGTAAATCTTGATCGGGAGATTGAATCATGCTCGTAGTCCATGCTTGGAGCATATGACATCTTCTTATTGCATCCATGCTTGTCACCACGTGCTCGGACATCCTGAGCTCGTATCACTTGGTTAAAACTTGAATGATCAAGTTGTTTGCTCGATTGTCAATCCAGACTCGATAGAAGAACACTCTTGGTCGTTGAAGTGTGGCTTGCTCGAAGCCTTCAACACTTAGAGAGTAAACCAAAATGGCTCTGAAGACCTTGCTCGAAGTAGTAAACCATGCTCGATAGTCCACGCTTGCTCGAAGTCCATACTTAGCCGTTTTCTAGAGGAGGTTGAGAAGATTCCAATCTTCCTATCAAATATCCGACCCTACAATCTCCCTTAGATTGGAACAAGCTCAGATTCACCAAAACACAACTGCATAGAGTTACACATGTATCAAATATCTAAGATAAATCATTTTAAGAACATGTCATTTCATTACATATAGGAATTCTGCCTCTTGGGTATTACAATTCAAATTTTTACATAGCAAAATTTCAAAAAAAAATACAAAGATAAACAGAAATAAAAAGATCATCTTTCAGCTTCATTCTGCTATCTCCTCCTTTGGCTCCTTTCTAAAGCTTTTTCCTTTTTAAGTTTGACGAAGGCAGCCCTTTGTTTGAACATATCAAGCTCAATCCATCTTCTGAATCAATTGGGAACGAACTCTGCATCCATGATGTCTTGAAGGTCTTGGATATGTATGAATTGTAGATCAGCATACATAACTCAACGCGAATGGTTCCACCTGAAGGCTTTCTGAGGGATACTATTCATGTTTCTGGTATATGTGAGATGAGCTATCCTTCCATTCTGTTGAACTTGACAATTTGGCTCAAGAATCTCTTGTCCCAAAGCTAAGCACTCCTTTAATGTCTTCTCTTCCACGTGAGCTGCTTTCTTGAGTTTTTCTTTTCTTTGTATCAAACAGGGAGAGCTCCAAAGTATGTACTTCATTTATTCTTTACCGCTTCTCTCCTCTCAGCTGGCTATGACTCTCTGGTTGGCCTCTTCTGTTTGAGAAATGGAAATCCTTTCTCAGATTGTTCTTTGATAAACTTGGAGAGGTCATTCCTTTGTTGCCCCGGCAGTTGCTTTGTCTTGATTGTCATATAAGTCCAATTTAGTCATTTTCTTCAACTGTTCTTTTGAAAAATTTCTCAAATCATCCTGAAGATTATTAGAGTCTCTTCCTTGTCTTCAGTAATCACCCTTATGGTCTTGAGTCTTTTATCAAAGTAGAGATGTGTGGGCAGATTTAAATCTCTTGATGCTTCAGGCCTCACAATCTCAGACCTTAAGGGAGTTCTGCTAGTGCTCACTTGTGGATTCTTCTTTGATTGTTCCTTTTTTGTCTCCTCATACCACTTTCTGATTGTTTCATTAGATTGCACAAGTAGTCTTCCCATATTTACACCTCTTTTGTGCAGAGCACTCATCATCTCTGCTCGCAACTCTTCCTCCATCCTCCTTCTGTCTTCTTGTAATTTTCTTTGAGTTTCATATACATCTTCTGCTTATATATATGTAGTAGTTGTTCATGAGGCATTTTCTTAAATTGTTCTTCAGACATTCCCTTTTCCATCATAATCTCCTTTAATGTCTGCACCATTTGTGGTCTTCAAACCACTTTCTTACTTCTCTTCTTTCTTTTTGAGCCTCTTCTCTCTCCTTCTCCATTCTCAGCCTCAATCATTCTCTCTGATCATTTCTTTAGAAGACTCTTGTCTTTGTATGAGTCTTTTACCATCTGTATTTTTCTTTCAAGTTCTTCAAGGATAAACTGATCAGTTGGTTATATTTGTAGCCATGCAATTGAAGAAATTTGATATCCTTGTGCTTGGCCCTCAATACTTCATATTCAGTTCAGCTCCGCCTCTTCTTTTTGTCTCTTTTGAGTCTCTCAGCCTCTGCCTTTTCTTTCTCCTTCTTGCTTAATTTTTCAACATAGTTGCAACATCGTCTACCAAGGAATTCTTCTATATTTTATCAAAAGCTCCAAAAGATTGTAGGTTCAAGAATGCAGCCTTATGTCCAGCCTTTATCAAGAATTCCCTTTGGGATTCCCGCTCTTCCATCCTTCAGCCTCTTTTCTGATGCTCTCTTTAGACATTCTTTCAACATATTTCTGTCATAATCAAGGCTTAGTAGTAGGCTTTGTCCTCATTTTCTTATCATCATTCTTCAAAACTCTTTCTTCTTCATCATCAAGTTCAATTGGTTCATCAAGATTGTGAAGTGCTCCAATCATTGGTTCTTCAACATTGATATTTTGAGCTCCTTCATCATCCACAGATTTAGCTTCTCTTCTCTTGTACACTTTCACCTTCACGGATTTTTGTCTTTTGGCTTGGGTGTCACAATTTCAGCCTTTTCTTTTCTTTTCAGGGAATCTCGGCTTCAGTTTCAGATTATGTTGGTTCAGTAATAATAGGTTCTTCATTCACAGACCTTTGTTCTTCATAATAGTTTCTGTAATTATCGGCTGAGTGGTTTGAGTTGCTGGCTCTTCTCAACAATTATTCAACAATCGGTTCTTAACATGAGTATCTTCATCTCCCTTTTAGTAACTTCATGTCTGATAGGTTAGTTGTTTCAATCACCTCTTCTACTATTGGTTCCTTTTGAATATCACTGCTGAGTATGATAAGTCCTCCTTTCGAGCCTTTTTTGGAGCTGATACAATTTTAGGTGATGTCCTTCTGGTTTATTCAGGAATCTGTGAGAATTTTCATTATTACAGCTTCACCATCGAGCTAGCAGATATTTCAATGTTTCATCCTCGTTTTCTGCTGATTGACTGGACCAACCCAGCTCTGTTTTTTT